>NC_051121.1:1368059-1412221 GCF_014839805.1 Manduca sexta | reverse complement strand
GTAGGTGCACCATGCGTATCGCCTTGTGGAATGGGGGTGTTTGGAGAATTCTACCACGGTATCCCCTGCCTGTCGTAAGAGGCGACTAATAGGGGCCACGAAGGGGGTCGTCGGCGGTCAGCAGGAGGCTGTCCGCCCTAGTGCATTTTGTGCGTCCTTTGCACATTTTCGGTTGACCCTCGGGATGGACGGCAGTGTGTAGTTGGTCTCATGCTGCCGTTGATGCCGAGGGCGTCCTTCGGCACGCGGGGGATTCTGACCCCTTCCCTCACCCCCGTGGGTAGGGTGTATATAGTGTTAGGGACTCGGCCCGGCGGTCGCCCGAAAGTCGACTTCAAATCCAGGCGGCTCAACGCCGGGCCGTAAGGCACGGTTACCCCAGATTAACTGCTCAGTCGCCCCCCACAAAGGCTGCGTGTTAGTAATAAGGGACTTTCTCCGCGAAACCAAAAAGGTGCACGGTGCGTAAAGGTAACCTCATGTTTATAGGTTATGAAGGACTCAATCGCCTAATTGGTCTAATGTCAGCGTGTATGGATCATATACTGTGAGGGTTTAGATTGGGTTCTCAGTTGAACCAAGTAAAATTCAAGCATATTGTTCTGTAAGTACTTGTGTGGAGCTTGCTTCTCGTCAGAATACTCATCTGAGAAAACCTGGATGGATCGTAGATGCATTAGCTTCCGTTCTGCTTACCTTATGGGGGTAGAGGTTTGGGATTATGTATGTACGTTATAAAAGTTTCGGAAATAAACTAGGTACATTAATCTATACTATATTTGGCTGATGAGACATTGCCACATCCAAACACAGCCTACTAAACGCAAATAGCTCAAAAACGAATTACGTCATTATAAAGAAATAAATAATCTTAGGACTACCGCACTGCCTAAATCCTATTAGAGCAAACATGAAAACCGGTAATAAATTAAAACAACAGTTGTAAATGAACACAAAACAGTTCTGCCCATAACCGCGCCACTCGCCTAATTGTTACTTAATGACTAATCTTGAGCCGTGACGCTGTAAAGCTGTGCCTTTTGGCAGCACACCCGAATAAAAAAGCAATTCTAGATTGTTCTTAAACGGTTATGCTTGCTAATTGTTCAACACTGCGGTAGTTTATTAATTTTGGTGCACGATTCATAGATGGCGCTAGTGTTTGCGTCAAAATGTAAAAAGATGGCGAGGTGTTTGCCGGGAATTATGACTGCACTTTAGTATAAATTTGTAATTTAGGTTTATTATTAAAATAGGTAAAACTTTATAAATGATATAGTAGCGTTGAAGTAGGGAACTATGAACTACAATAATTCGGCGCGAAATAACAGCATTGTCAGTAACTATTATCTAGGTTTGAGGAGCTTAAATTTTCATTCAATTTAATAATGCATTTTTTTTACACTTAAATTTGTTTAATATTTTAATTCCGTACCCAAGTAAAAGACTGATACCTTCTTGTCGTAAAAATATTAAATATTTATACTGAAAGCACAAATCAAACATAACCTTAAAATGATACGTCCTCAACCCTCGTATGAGAAATTTACATCTGTCTCGAATTAATATACAGGCGACCTAAATTCCTAACTTAATAGTAGCGGTTAATTTCATTATCCAAGCCCTGAATAGACTGTAACTTCGTCCTAACGTTTCGTTTCAAATGAGTTTAATATATCAAATTTTATTAATATTGCTGACTATGGTAATAATAGTTTGTGTTCTATGTAAAAGGTCCCCGAAGAGGCCATTCGGTTAGATATCACTGTATTATGGGTTTCTATTGCCTCGATGGCATTGTGTTATCAAAGTCTCAGGTTAGGATTCCGGTTCGGGCAGTGATATTGGGCTATTTTGGTCAGTATCAGCCGCGACAGGCGATAGGCTCCATCCTCTATCACTTTTTGGAACGTGTCCTAAAACCAAAGGTATCGAAAAGAGCTCTACCTAGTAAGCAGCAGTAAAATTGTTATGTGGTTTCCACGACGTTGTAGCCAATATATTTTTCTGAAAGCCATTGCTTTGTTCATTTTACTTCCTTGGAAGTACTGCTTGCGGTAGGATGATAGCATTGTAGTTTTAGGCTCAAAGGGCATAATAATGCCCTTTTATTACTAGGCATTATATATTGTCTGTCTTAGGCTTGTAAGATTAATGCTATTATGCTATTTACATGTTAAGAGATAGAAGAACCACAGATAGATAGAAAAAAAGATGTATTGTAGGGACAATAAAAATGTAGATCACTACGTATAGCGCCCTGCATTGTCCACATAAATATTCTTTAACGTTACAAACGTCTCATCTGATTGTAGCAATCCAAAGCATCACCCGCACGACGCCAGTGCCATCTAGATTAAAACAATCCAATATTTCCTACGGGAAGAAATTACAAGGACAAAAAATAGTCTATGTGTTAATTCAGGACATGATCTACCCATGTGCGAAATTGCATTCAAATCCATTCAGTGGTTTTTGTGTTTACTTCTAACAAACATCCAAACGTTCAAACATTTTCACAAACAATAAGATGTTATCATAATGATATATAGTCAGGTACCTTATTCCGTTTACGGGGGCAAATCCATCTTATTGTAATCATGGGCTATGTAATTGAAGAATAGATTTGATAGCCGTATAGGTAAATAGGAGATTTTTTTATTCTTTTACTTACACCGCTATCACAGCTGTACTTCGATTACAGCACTATAAAATAGGATTTCCTGAGTATAGTATCATTCATATTACGTCAACAATGCAAATATTTTAATCCTTATTGCCGTAGAGTGAGCAATATAACACCAACATATAATAGAAGATATTAAATGATTTGCTATATACCTTCCATACGTGCCATCGCCCAAAGCTTGTTGTCGACAGAGCTTTAAAGCTCGTATCAAAGTGGAGCTTGAACATCTGTCTTATGACAACCTACACGAAGCTTAGAAATCAGTTCTCAGAAGACTTTAGTAACACTAAATTGTTTAGAGCTAACGGTTTTTATTTAAACGATGCATAAATAATATTTTAGTTGTATTCGATTGTTAAAAATATAATAAGTAATTCAAAATTCGTACTTTTACAACCGTTTTCAATAAACGATCGCAATCCCAATCTTAATCTTCAATCAGATTCCAAGAATGAACCAATAAGAGTAACTTATTTGTACGGATGTCAATAAATACTCTGTTGTGATTGGATCATTTTTGAGATAGATCAATGGATTTGGATCGGTTATTGAAAATGGCGGTACGAATAAGCCACTCGTAAGTCTCTCGTATAAGAAGGAGCATCTGAGTAGGAACTAACGTCATGTCTCTTTTTCCACCAAACAGCAGTTTGCGTGCACGGTCGTCTTCCAGTTTAAGGATATTAAAGCCAGCGTAATAAGTCTCAAAAGACTTACCATCATAAGTCTCAGGATGACAAGCAGTGTCGCCCAGTATCGTTTCTTTCACATTTCAGTGTGGTGACATTCTTTATAGATCATATCGCCTCAATAAAAAAAGGCTACTTTGGTAATGTAATATAAAATTTGCAGGAAAAAGTGTGCTAAAATTTCCTTTAAAGGCCTGATGGTAATTACAAAGTTGTAATTTCCCCGTAATTAAGTCCGTTGCTGTGTTCTCTTCTGATCTTATTTACACTAATTATGTAAAAGGTACAGCAGTGCGTCACTTACTCCTAATATGTATGATCTTACTTTTAAATAAAGAAGAGGTATAATTTTGTTTATTATATTAAACTTGAGAAATAATTAGATTTATTTCATATAATTTGAAGTCATAAGTAAACAAGCGACTGGGTATTCATCAGCGAGAGTCCTGTTAGTCTCATTTGAAAACAAAAGTCCATAAAACCCCTAAGTACTCTGGTTTGAGTTAATGTGCATTCTTACATACATACACGTTACACACATCTCGCATTTATTCCGAAGGGATATGCAGAGGCGCAACCAGGGAAACCACTTTTCACCAAATCTGTTCCATCCTATGATGTGACAGGGGGCGAGCCTATCGCCATATCGGGCACAAATTCCAGACTCCGAGCTGATATTGAGCAGAAAATCCCAAATATCACTGCCCGACCCGGGATTCAAACCCAGGACCTCAGAAGGCTGCCGTAGCGCATGCAAGTCAACTACGCCACTAAGGCAGTCTAATATAGATTAAGAATTTAAAGCAACTGTACGCTTTACCTACTAACAGAACTTGATATTTCACGTTCAGCAAATTAGAACTTTCTCCTTTCTCTTAGAAAAGTGAATATTATAACCAAGTCACGTAGTTTCTGTAGAGTTAATTTTTTCCTTCATAACTGGGTTATCTTGTTATGAGCGAGTGATCAAGAGTTTAATGTATATCGTGGACGATTTAAATTTACTTTATATTAAATAAGAGAGAAGCTTGCTTTATGATTAAGTACATGATAAGAAGGAATCTAATTGTTAATAATTTTTTCTCTTCTCTTTTTATCATGTACTGTAGTTTTTACCTTAAACTGATTTTGAAAAGAGCAACACCAGAGTTTCTTGACCGTTATTCTCTGGTGAGAACTGCTTTCCAAACTGATGGTATAGTTAATATTGACCGAATCTAAATAATGTATAATATTTTACAGATTTAAATAAATCATTTCAAAAAATATATATTTATATATTTTTAAAAGCCCTTTTACTCTTCTTCTTTAACAAAAAAAAAATGCCTATAGAAATATTAAAAAATGAATCACCTTCCGATGGCGAAGTTCAAGACCCAAGCCACCAACGGTTAGGGATTTAAAGTAAGGAATCTCCTCACAATGTGCGCTCTGTCCAGTAATACTCTCTTCTGCTTCTAACTTCCGACCCAATGGCCAATTGAGAGCTTCTAAAGATGTTGGTCGAGGCTCTTCTGTACCCATGCGCAAAAACAACAATCGGGACAATTATTGTAGAGTCCATAGTCCACATGTCAGTAACGTCATGTGCCAAGTCTAAATTTTTAGACATTTTATCTTTTTCGGCCTTAATAAGGTTATTATCATGCGGAATGGTGAGATTCATTATTTTATATATGCAGATTAGACGATGATGGCATTTTCTACAAGTGTATTAAATCTAGTATGTACTTTTTATTGTATCGATTTTTTTATTGTATTAAGGTAAACAGATTCGAATAAATATTTTTTTATTGTGAATCCAATAATAGTAAGTTATTTGTGATGTATTCATCATAATTATTATTTCTATTGCTTTGTTACCGGTATTATCAAAAACAAACAATCATATTACACAACGATTATTAAAATTAATAAATGGACAAGATGTGTCTATACTAAAAGCAAACTTATATTTAGACATTCACATGCATCGTATTCGAACCAGTTTAGCTGAATATGCAAAGTATATGCTAAATAAGTTCCGAGCTCGCTCGTGTGCCAAAAAGACTTCGTTTACCGCTCAGCGGGGACATGAATGTCTACAGGACTTGGTTTTTAAGTCTATAGATTTTTAAAGCTTGGTCTACAGAGGTCATATGAGTTTATCTTTTAACTTATTTTTATTCATTCGCTTTTTATAAATTGGCCTGAATTTGATTCGCGTTTTAGGAAATTCTGTGTTATTTCTTCACGGTTTCGGGATCATATACTCCAAAATTCGTTGAAGTTCGATAGGTGATTCTTAATAAAACCCTGGCCAAATTCTTTCTCTAAATTAATAAAAAAAAACCTAGTTGATATTTCCGAAATTGGAGTCAGTACAACATTCTTTTCAATATATACAAATGATTAAATAAAAAAGAACACTAAACAAAGAAGTTAGGACGTGTGAAGGCAAAACATTACCCGAGAGTCAAATGACAATTTTCTAAACATAGCAAACATAACATAAAAGGGTTAAGGAAATAATTTCCGTGGCATGAAACAAATGCACAAACATTAAGTGAAACCAAAAATTAAAATTAACCTTGCCATTACGCGATACATGACCACCTGTTCCCTCGCCATCACACGCTGAATAAACTTAACGACTTGGGCCAGTGCTTCTCAACTTTTGTTGTTTTCAAAAATGCACACGAATTTCGTCTAGGACAGGACCTTTAAATGTTGAAGCAACGAGCAAGCTGGTATAATATAACTTTGACTACTTAAAGATATTTCAAACTTTGTAGGTTTTTATGGCCTGGTAATGTGACTGCACCAAACCTAATGGCGAAGGCTACATGAGAGAAGAATCACTTGACATGCGTATTGACGTAAAAGAATATAGATAGGTCACTTTCTGCAACAATACAGGTACCTCTGTCTCAGGAAAAGCTACATTTAATTTCATCTAGGAAAGGGCTTAGGAGTGGCGCTGCGACCATAAGCTAGTTTAATACAACGTTGACTACAATAATAATATCAACCCTGTGTTCTATATTTACTGTCCCACTTCTAGACTCGGGCCTACTCTACTAATAGAGGGATTAGGCCTTAGTCCACCACAGTGGCCTAGTGCGGATTGATAGACTTCACATACCCACAAAATTCTTATAGAAATCTTCTTAGGTACAGGCTTTCTCACGATGTTTCCCTTCACCGTTAAACCAAGCGATAATTTACAAAGAATACACACATAACGGAGAAGTTAGAGACGTGTGCCCTTGGTTTTAATCATTCGTCTCGGCAGCTCGTTCGACTCCCAACTAGGCTATCGCAGCTATTGACTACTCAGAGATAATACAAAATATGTCCGATACCCTCAAATTATCAATCTATACTCATGTTATGAAGCTGTCAATTTGATTGAACATTCTAATTTCTTGAACTACTATTCTAATTACGAAAATTATCACTAAGAGGCTACATTATTTCTAATACGGTAGGCTACGTTTTATCTCAAGAATGGAGCATGCTGCAACCACGTACCAATGTTTGTACACAACTAGGTCACCTTACCGAAATATTTGACAACCGTAACCTTTGTAATGACATAGACCCGTCTAAATGCCACCTGTGATTACATGCTCAGGAATCTGTACCCGGACCCTCGAAATTGAAACCCACATATTTTTACATCCACAGCCTTTTTTAGTTACTTTAATGGAAGCCAAGATTGCTCTGTAAAATGTGGACCGAGCAATGATTTTTTACGTTTATTACCTAATTTAAAACGCGTTTAATATTAAGGTGTGTTTTACATGTTAATTTTGTGGCATCTTTTTTAAGGAAAAAATCGTTTTTTGAATTGCCTATTTGTTTGATAGCATAGATTATTTTTAGGAGAAGGTTTTTCAGTACTTGCGTCAGCTTTTTATGAAAGTAATAGTCATGTCTATGAATAGAAAGAACGTGCTCAAAAATGGTGGAAACATTGTTTTAGCTAAGAGATTTAGGCCTATTAACAAATTACAAGTAAAGTTATTTGGCTGTTATCGTATTGAACAACTAATGGAGATAGTACGCATTTATTTGAGGGCGTAGATTCAAGTGTGACTTTTGTATTTGGTCGGCTTATATATTTATAGAACGAGTAGTATTCACACAAATTTGTGAAACAGATCGTAAAACGAAATGAGCAGAAACAACATGACTGAAAATTGTAGGAAGAAACAAGAGTTCGCAACTCTCAACTGCAATTCGTGAATGCATTAAAAAATCGAGATATTTTAAACACAGTTGTTCGAGATTTACATTTTTGACCTATAAGGAAGGAGCTTGCTTTGTCACATCTGCTGTCAAAACCTTAGCGATATTCTATGAAGTTACATCTTTGCTTAGTGCTTACACCTTTATTTTACAGATATGCTAATGTACGTGTCCAATCTTATTACTATTAATCAATAACCATGCACCAATACAGTTACAATCGATTAAATCGCAAATCGTTATTGAAACCATTAATCAAGTAAGAATTTTGATTAATTGTATATTTGTGGCAGTAAATCACGGGTCCGTAACTCAGTGTACAGTGCTAATGTGACCAAACGTGGACGTAATTAGAAACCGCTGCGTAATTGAGTTGTGTTCAGGTGGACGGTGATAGACGGAGCGATTGTCTCTAAAAATACAGGCTGTATATTTCCTTGTATCTCTTTTGATTCCTAACCTTTAAAATTTAATATTTGTATTGTAACGAATTGAAAAATATATTAAATAAGTCAATTAAGTGATGTTCAAGTTCTCCTTTGATGATAAACGGCCTGGACACGAGTCATTATCAGCTGTTTACAGTAACAATTAATTTTTATTTCTAGGTCTAATTAAACAGTGTATGAATATATTTTTTTATTGATTGAAATCGTTTTGTAATATATCGGTACATGAAACAGCACTCCACCTTGCATACTTCATAAAATTTCCTACTCTAACTTGACAAAGCTCATTAAACATCAAAGTAAAAATCAATATAAACGGCATCACACATAAAATAATTAGGTGCCGCTTTGACGATTTTTTAAGAACAAATAATTAATGATGAAGAGTAGGAACTTATAAACAAATGTACACAACTATACCAATATTTTGTCTTTAGGATCAGTATTTAATACTATTAATAACAAATAAATGCTTATACTGTGAATTGGCGAAATATCTAAACACAGTGAGACTTAAGGCAGGCTTCCTAACAGGTATTTTATATCTTGAATTTCCATAAGGGTATGTTATTCACGTCTAATGTCCTTAGGTAAATGGTTACCTATAATAGGAATACGGTTACTTAGGACTTCTAATGCCACAAAATTTTTTGACTTTAGGCACTAAAAAATTATCTTTATTTTTTTGCTTTGAATGACGAGACGAGCTTGCCGTTCGCCTGATGGTAAAGAATATGGTGGCCCACAAACAGTAGAAACACCAACCAATACTTTGCATTATAGAGTAGGTATTGTTTGGTATTCCACTGCGCTCGCCATCATGAGATATGAAATGTTAAGTCTCATGTCTAGTAGTTACACTGGCTATAATTTAATCACTACAAACATTTTTTACTTGAGACACCGAGAATACCTCATGATATAGACCTATTATATTATTGTTTTTAGAATTAATTTCATCGCCTGTGTACCATATCCTGTCCCTCTCAGAGCTGACCACAAGCAATGCACGTCCATCGAGAGACGTAATCCGGTATGTAGCAGCGTGGGCGATGTTCGGCATTTGCTGTTTGCGTCGATGCCATCCGTAGATATTATGCGAGTTCGGAACTCCTTCTCTTTCGGTGTTTACATCTGGTGTATTGGTTTCTTGTCCTGTATCACTTATGTCTATGAACTTACGTGCTATTATGCTGTGGACGCTGTTATTTCTAGTATGTTTCTTTATAGCTCAGGATCAGGTAAGAAGACTTCGCTATTGATTCATGGCCGATTGTATTTTTAGAGGAGTTACAGTGCAAGGTGGCAGCTTGATAATCACCTATTAATTGCTTGTAAGATAGCTCTTCTATATAAAAAAAAAAATGCATAAATGCATGGATGTTTATGGCAATATCGGGAGACTTATTGTTTCATTATCCTCTACCCTGTAAAGTGTGAAGGAATTTTAGATCCCAATTACATATACCTCTCCAAGATCTGCACTTACGTTACCACAAACATCAGCTACTAAAACCTTCCACTGCCATACAAAAAGTTGTAGTTAATTTAATAAGTTCAAGCGTAGAAAAATATCCCCACATACAATTTATAAAGAGAGCGTTAAGCCAGTATGTCAACTAAAGCCTGTAAACTGAGCTGGCTTCTGACCGGGGCCACATTTTGTAACGAAGCCTCCCCCCCCCGCTGTTTCCCGCCCTATCCCGCCGCGCACGCCGTTCTATTAATTAGAACCAACGCGCCAAGGAAACACTTATTGGAGATTTTCACAAAAATTTATTGAACAATTATGAGTTTGGGTTAAGTTTTGGGAGTTAGCGAGTTTATGTTTTAGTCTGCGTTGAGATTGGTGTGTGGAATGTTTGATAGGCTTTAAATAGTTCACCGAAATTGCTGTTTTGATTGCGGAAATACTCGTTATTCCTTAGTAACAAGATGTTTATAGAGCTGGAATGGTCAACGCACTAATTTTATCTTTCCACAGGCATTGGTAAAGGTTTTTTAAAACGAGGCCAAAAATTTCATAAATTGTAACATGGGAAATCAATGCTATATTTAGTACGATAGTATAAATAGGATTCGTTGTTTAATGAGTTACTTATGTGTGACAAAAAGTCCGCCAAAATTTTACCCTGTTATTGCAAGAATTTTGAAAGTGAATACCCAAAGTCTCTCGTTCTTCCTAATCCAGTGATAATAATAGACTAGGCATTTCTGAGTTCAGAAATAGTTTAATGGATTTTTCCAAATATTTATTTATTTATGCACTTTATATATAAGTACATACTTATGTCGTCGGTCTTAATGCTAAAGGCCCATTTATCCGGGATTTAAACTCACAGAGTGGGTTATATACCAAAACAAATTCATTCCACATTACCTGTAAAACGGTTTGTTGGGCCAATTTCGTCCGATTGTGGGATGAAGGTCTTCAGTTATAGACACCAACCGCTATCTCTCGTACTACAGACCAGAAACAGTGAGTGTAATAAGAGATATCATTACTACTTCTGATGGCGTGAAGGAAGTGAGAGAATGATAAATGTCACACGATTTATCACATGAGTTACGTAAACGGTATTTAATGCCCAACGTTCGAGATTCCAGTTACGTTACGGTATTTGACGGCTATTAGTATCATACACATTAGGAAATTAGTGCAGAAAACATCTTACTTAAGCAAATGGATAATGTGATATTTGGCTACTAAGTAAACTATCGTATCTCGAAAAATTGCGATTTTATATCAAGGTACTGTTTACTATCTACAACTATTAGGGCGTGTAAAAATAAACATACTTTTTTTTTATATTTATTTTAATGAAAACTTACATTTTTTTATTTCACAACTATGTTTCCAGTAACTTATTGTAAAGCATATTTTTAAAGCATTATTTTGAAGCGGCGATAGCCTAGTTGGGTATGGAACGGTCTGTCGAGACGATTGTCCGCAGGTTCAAATCCCAAGCGCACACACCCCTAACTTTTCTAAAGTTTTGTGTGTATTCTTTGTGAATTATCGCTTGCTTTAACGGGGAAGGAAAACATCGTGAGGAAACCTGCATACTCGAGAAATTCTCAATAGGAATTTTAAGGGTGCGTGAAGTCTACCAATCCGCAGTGGGCCAGCGTGGTGGACCAAGGCCTAATCCCCTCAGAGCTAATATTATATTATTATTTTTAAGAAGAAAAGGATGTTGTTTCATTAAGTAATGCCATGTGAGAATGATCCCGTATTTAAAGCCACTGTTATCCTGGAAAAGCCTTTGGGAAAACTTTGGGTAACATTAATAAAATTAATAAGCATACGTAGCACATACGATTAAGAACAATTAATGAGTATACGACTTATTGGTCGATGACTTATTATTACTGAGTTGTTAAAAAATACAACAAGATAAAAATAATGCAAAACACTACAAAAAGAAATATGAAATTAAACAAGACTTATAATACACTAACTTGTACCCGCGGCTCTGCCCGCGTGAAAAAATTGCCGCAATAAATATTTTCCTGGGATCTAAAGTACCCTTAGCACTAAGGAGTAATGTAATTTCCTATTAGTGAAAGAATTTTCAAAATCGATAACACAGTTCTAGAAATTATTCCGTACAAACATAAAAACTTTTCCTCTTTAGCATATTAGTATAGATTACATTCCGACGTATGAAAACGCAATAAAAGAAATAGCATGCATAAATATAACCCCATCATTCCACCATACAAAATAGCAGTTACTTCCGACATCATCATAGGCAAAAGTAAGGTAAAGTATGGCGTTTGAAATATCTTTATGATGTAGATTCGGGGGGGTAGACATCAAGATAAATTGGTGTCATATGTTACTGCCTTTGCAACACGCCTTAACTATTCGTCACATAGGAAACGGTATGGAATGATAGTAAAATAGTTGTTTCAAACAATTTGTCAAAGCATCGTTAGAAAAATTGGCTCGTAATTTTGTAACCGACTTAAAAAAAGAGAAGGGTTTCAATACGACTGTATTTTTGTGTTTTTTACATCAGAACTTTTGAATGTGTGAACCGATTTTGATGATTCTCTTTTTATTTGGATGTTAGTGCTTTCCGTGTGGTCCCATATAAAACCTTGACTTTGGAAATATATCAGAAAATTCTTACTATGATGTCCTCAACGTATACTGACTTTAACACAAAAAGCAAAAAATAAAAACTGTGACATTTTTTTTCTCTGTTCAAACCTTGCCCTATACCCACTTGTAACTAATACAAGAAATAATATAATATATTATATCAAATGCTTTGTAAAAGTTTTATAAAACATTGATTTACTAGAAGATAAAAAAAAGAACTCTCATAAACCTGCCTTGCTCATGTAAAAATCTTTTCTCAGAATCAAAGATGTATTTTTTTCAGGATCTGAACACCTGATCATCACTTAGTCTTTCTAGATATAAATAAAGTTTAAACCGTTAAACTAAACATTTATACGCGTGCAACAATAATCAATTTCGTACTACATTTTACTGGTGGTAAGTCTCTCACATGTGAGAGTCCGCCTGGGTAGGTACCACCGCAATGTTTATTTCTGCCGCGAAGCAGCAGTGTGTAGTCACTAGCGTTCCAGTTTGAAGGGAATTGTAGCCAGTGTAACTACTGGACATAATAAAACTTAATATCTTATGTCTCAGGATGGTGAGCGCAGTGGACTACCACACAATACTTAGTAATTCAAGGTGTTGGATAGTGTTTGAAATACCACACAATACTTTGTACTTCAAGGTGTTGTGGTGTTTCTACTGTTTATGGGCGGTCGTATTGCTTACCATCAAGAAAACGGCAAGCTTGTCTCGCCATTCAAAGCAATAAAGAAATACATATTATAAAAATATGTTTTAAACGCGCCTCTGTTGTAATGTAATGTGTAGACTCGTGCGAGGCTGTTAGACAGCCAATTACCCGTTTAATGAGACGTAAAAGTTTATTAACGCAGGCTTTGGGTCATATATTTGAGTTACAATCAATTTAAATATGTTTTACGATTTTCTCCTGTATGTATGATGTATCTTTATTGTGTTGAACATGTTGTGTTGGTAGGATTATTTTATATCCGCCGGGATAGCGCCTGGATAGTGACTGCCTCGGTGGCGTAATTGTACTGCATGCGCGGTACGACAGCGCTCTGAGGTCCTGGGTTCGAATCCTGGGTCGGGCAAAGTGATATTTGGGTTTTTCTGATCAGTATCAGCCCGGAGTCTGGAATTTGTGCCCGATATGGCGATAGGTTCGGCCCCTATCACATCATGGGACGGAACACACTTGGCGAAAAGTGGGTGCCTTGGTTGCGCCTCTGCATACCCCTTCGGGGATAAATGCGTGATGTTGTGTGTGTGTGTGGATAGCGACCACCGTACACAAGGTGTTAAGACCAGTCATAGTTACTTACCTAAGTGTGACGCGTTCAGCCTGTGCATATCCGGTTCCAACAGGCCGGCATAATTGCATCAACTGGCGAGGGGTAATCAACTCTCGTCAGTCGACAATATCTGAATCCCAATCATAGATTATTTTTATAATCTAATAAACATTATATATTGATAGCGCGATAGCCTAGTTGGGAGAGGAACGGACTGCCAAGACGAATGTCCGCAGGTTAAAATCCCAAGGGCACACACCTCTGACTTTTCTAAAAAATCATGTGTGTATTCTTTGTGAATTTATCGCTCACTTTAACGGTGAAGGAAAACATCGTGAGGAAACCTGCACATCTGAGAAGTTCTCTACAGGAATTTCGAAGGTGTGTGAAGTCTACCAACCCGCACTAGGCCAGCGTGATGGACTAAGGCCTAATCCCTCTCAGTAGTAGAGGAGGCCCGTGCTCAGCAGCGGGCAAGTATATAATACAGGGCTGATAGTATTATTATTATAAACATTATAAATATACCTTATATACTGACTATTTAATCTTGTCTGTATTCTGTCCTTAAATATTCAGTATTTATGATTCAATTTGCTGTGTTTTAAATAAAATTAATAGACTAAATAATAATTACAATAATATTACAGTGAATAAACAATTAGCTTAGACGAAGCTGGAAAATGAATTGTAAATATAAAATATCAGTGTAAACGATTTGGATTTTTGTACACCAATATAAATTTTACGAATAGCCAAATTCCGTTATAAAAATTTGAAATTTAAAGCAAAGTAAATATATTTTGAATCAACAATTCGTGATCCACGGCTGTATTAGCTGTCCATCTAATATTTGTCATTCAACGAGTAATAATGTGTAAATAAATAAACTGAAAATTATTTTCAATATATTTACTTACACATTATTAAGTTTCATATATATTTAAAATCAGCACTATTTTCTATGTTTTTTTTAAACTAGTTAAAATTTTAAAAAAATTATAATATTTGATTATACTATATTTTACTAACATGTATGTTGGCCTAATTCCATTCAGTTACATATAAAAGAGCCTTGTGTTCAGTATACATAAACACAGATGCTATTATTATTATAAATCATACTATTATATTGCGGCGAAACTCATTAAAATGATGAAGAATCGGCTATTAAGACTTGTTAATATCACACGTGTTTAGAATCGGTCGACGCATATTATATGGTAAAAATAGAATATCAAAATTTTGCCGACGGCAAAATAAATATTAATAAAAAGTAATTTTAATTTTACGCGCCCTAAAGCCACTACCACTACTCTAAGAGAACTCGTTGCAGTGGCAAAATCATGCTTTCATTCAGAAATATACCCATGAACGCGCCATAATCGCATTTAATTACAATATTATCAAAAATCAGAAAACTAAAACCAAATTTTTTTGTGAAAATATTAGTTATTAATAATGATTTTTGGCACAATGTCAGCAAAGGTGAAGACGAGTATGTGGTTTCATTTAGTAACGCAATGTCAAAATGATCCTGTATAATTATGCTCGTCATTTTTCCAGCGTGTACGACCCGACCCATCGGCTTACATCGATCAACACGCAGTTTAAATGGGAGAATGCACACAAGCCTTTTCAATAGCTTTAATTTTAAACAAAGGATTACATATTCTCCCATTAATAATTTGCCCTCAATTGGACATTGTATTTATAGCGATAATGAACTGAATAATTGATGTCAAAATATTTAAACATTTTCCTATGAATTCATTAAGATATTTGCATACAAAAGGTGAGTTTTTAATGCATATTCGAAGTAAAATTATGAAATGAAGGCTCGATTTATCATGAATTTAAGTAAAAACAATAGCTTACTTTATGCTCCTCTGACCTTTCGTAGAATGCCTAAAGATAAAAGAAGAAAAATAATCAACAATTGGTGACATTATAAAATCTCAAGAAAATAAAATACTAGCACCGCGATAGAATCCGAAAATTAGTTTAATTTCAATGTCTAACATTCGCGTAAACATAAGAAATCATTATCTCAAGAATATGTTTTGCACTTTGACCCCTTCTATCTAAGCAGTAGGGTATCTTATTTTATATAAGATTTTGCATTGTACGAGGTCTGTTACTACTTGATTGGGTCTTCAAAATGTTCTGGCATTTTAATGATGCAAATTATGTTTCAATCATTCGTTTTCAGTTCTACTAGAGTTAATTTGTTTTGATATAGACTGCTTTGATACGTGACATATACATATATTATGTATAATAAAATTTGTTAATTTATTTGAACGAGCTAATCTCAGAAACTAATGTTTCGAACTGAAAAAATCACTTTTCGTCATGCGTACCCCATCCCATGATGTGATAGGAGGTAAGAGCCTATCGCCATATTGGGCACAAATCCCAAACTTCGAGCGGTTACTGAAAAAAAAACTGATATCACTTTGCCCGACCCGAGCATAAAACCATAGACCTCAGCACTGCAGTCGTCCTGTAAAACAACTAAGCCACAGAGGCAATTTAAAAAAGAGCTTATTCCCATCTTAAATGCAGATAGGGACTATACGATTCCTTTGCTGAAAATATTTCTGGTAATAATTATAAAAATCGCATTTCAAAGTTATTTAAGAGCATTATTTAAGCTCGACTTTAGTGTTTAACTATAAACACCAGGCTTACACCGGTACAAAGCATGACACCTTTCCATTAAACCCACGTAATACCTTAATTGACAATATGTAAAATAGTTTAATTAAACCGGTAAATCACGTTGGACGCCCGCGCCGGCCGTGTGTCGCGGCGCATAAATCTCACAGGATTTTCGCATGATGGATTGATCTGGCAACATTATCCGGATTGTGTGTGCTCACGTGTTTTTATTGACGTAATGCTTGACGTCAGGCGCGTCAGGTGATTTGTAAGCTTGACGGTGCGTGGTGGGACTGTGTGAGCATTTTTAACTTTAATTTTGAGGGGTGGAATTAATGTTGATATTTAAAAATTGTGGGGTTTGATTTAAATGGTAGAGTAATTGATGGTTTTTACTCATTAAATTATGACTATTTTGGTGTAAAACGAGTAAGTGCTATCTTGTACCTGGTCTTTGTTAAAATTCATAACTGTTTAATCTAATAAGTCGTTTTTTGGATAGATAGTGTGAGTCAAATATGGTGTACGAGTATGGCGTTCGTTGATAGTTAATCTTCGCTGAATTTCACGGCGGCCAATCTCAACGGAGATTTGCCGCGCAGGAGATATTATAGTGCACAAGTGTGTGCGCAATACACAGGTGCACTGTACTTTCATTCTCATAAACTTCTAAAGTATATTACAAATCTTAACATAATAGTGCTTAAATAAAGATAAAATGAGTATATCTAAGATTTTTGTATTATTCACCTAGAGCAAGCAGTAAATATTTTAATTTGCATTTTATCGCTAGATTTAATCTTTCTTTACTAAATTATTTGGTTTCTTTAATTTATTTTTTAATAGAAACCGATTTTACTTAAATCCTTTTTGATTTAAACGCTTTTATTTCTCACGTTGGTGTCTGGCCAGATAATTGGTTCTATTGTCTGGGGATTAGAATTCATTTTCCATTTTTAAAAGATTAAAAAAGCATAAAATCGTTTGGGTTTTACATTGAATGGAAAAATATTTTTATTAATATTTATGGAAAATAAATTGTTGCAATATTTGTTTGCGATTAATTAAATTTAGATTAATGGAGGCACTGTAAAAGCTTTAGAATATTTTTATATGAACTGATGCGAAAGCGTTTTATTTTTATTCACACATATATTTTTGTTATAATTTGATAAAGATATTATCTTTGCAAAATTAATTCTATATAACCATATGTGTGAAACGAATGTCTTTATCTGTGTAGAACAAATTTATCAAAATATTGTTAATTATTGGTCTTTTAACATCTATATTTATTATAGAAATAATATTATCTCAAAATAATAATATAACTGAACCATTATGATAATAATAAAACTTTTGTAAAACCCAAGCACTTGTACAAACAGAAGTATTTCCTTAAGTCGCGTTCACATCCGCCACGGAAGCGTACCACGCACATGAATGAACGCGCCCTAACAGACAAGCAAACCAGAGTAAAAAACGACTAGCCATTGTACATTAATCTTTTGCGTTTATTCAGAAATGGCGGTAAAAAATCCCAGTTTTTAGGGGCTTTTTTGTATGATTTATTGATTAGGGGGATTCGGGTAAATTACTGCAAAAGTTAAGTAAGGGTTTTGGAAAATTCACTTTAAAGGCATGTAACATCTCATGTTGACAAACGGTTATCATGAAGAATTCTGGAATTCATCTTTTTAGATTCTTTAGCTTGGCATTCCTCAGAGGTATTTAGACAGCGGCGAATTCGTATTTCAACCTGGATTTCGAAACGCATCAATCTAGAAACCGAATCCAGAACCTTCTCACCCGAAGATCATATACATTCCTACGATAATAAGGCGACGACAGCATTCCTGATCAATTTAAAACTTTAGTACAAACTAAGGGATGTATTAATAGATACAACTCAGTCTCGCTCTCAAGTGTGATATCATCTGAGATGCTGTCAAATTAAGGTTATTATTTTAGAACAGTCATTATTTAAGAAACTCATATTAACATCTCTCTTTCTTTGCGTCGTATTACTCAATATCGAGGGTCGTGACCTCCCTTCTGTATTATTTTTTCAACATAAGTTGAAATAATAAGTCGCAATATATGACGGATTTTGGCAGCCGAGTTTTGTTTATTAAACAACGTCAACTCAAAGAACCAGCTCATGAATGAAAACTTAAACTTTTTTTTATTAAATAATTCAATACAGTGTCTACTTGAGATGTTACTTAGGCTGAGATCGACCCTAAGAACCAGCGTTCAAGAGAATGTTAAAAACCACTTGATTCCTGAGAGGGTAGTGCAGTCATATAAAAATTTAAATTAATTTATTCCTTATTTCACGAGACTATAAATGAACTGCTCTAAACTTTTTTTTTTCCTCTTCTCACTTTATCATGTACTGTAGTCGTTACCCTAAACTGATTGAAAATAGCAACACCAGAATTTCTTGCCCGTTCTTCTCTGGTGAAAACTGCTTTCCGAACTGGTGGTAGAGTTAATATTGACGGAATCTAAATAATGTATAACATTTTACAGATTCAAATAAATCATTTCATTTCACTTACCGTCACTGCAACAAATAGATATTTAAAATAAATGTATGTATTATAGATGCATTATTGTTTTATGAATATGAATTAGTATATTGTTGCATATTATACTATAATATGTATTGTATTACAATATTAAAAAATATATGGCATTAGTAAAAATATATGGCAGTGTATTAACACTGCCATATATTTTTACTTTTGTTTCTGTCCATCCAAAGCTTGTCTGGAAGAAATCGCTTTTAGCGATAAGACCGCTCACTGTGTAACCATGTCTTGTATTTGTTTTCTCTTGTTTTATTGGTTGTGCAATAAAGAATTCTATTATTATTATTAAGTCTACGAATCATGCTTTCTGCTTGTAATTTCGTTCGTTACCCTCTCATACCGCCCCAACCTGCAGCCGACGTTTAAAAATATTTATTCCTAAATAAAAGCATAATTTTCACTCAACCTTTTCATAAGTCACACCCCCATATTTATCCGTAACTTATTCAAAGTTAGTCCAGCGGTTAACTAACAATACAATGAGAGGGTTAATGACCTATAAAACATCACAGATTTGGCCCTAATGTGTTTTTAATGGCACTTTACCATTGAGACGTCATGTATGGCGAAAGAATTTACGGCAGCCATTTTGTTAATATATATTGTGAATTTATGATGCAACCTTTTTGGTAATTATTTTTTGATTAATTACGACGTGATAAAGAATTTAGTACGTGAAGATTGCTTATTGTGTTTGCTTAGGAAATGTTAAGTACTAAGACACTCTTGACATTCAACTGTATTGCAAATCATCTTACAAGGTTTTAAAATGATTATGTCATTAAATACGTTTAACACTATACTACAAAAGCAGCAATAGCCTAGTTGGGTGTCGAACGGACCGCTGAAGTGTATATCCGCAGGTTCAAAGCCCGTAATAATAATATAACCCGTATAACGTAAATAGATGCCATTTTAGTTCAGATTTTAAGCAAATAGTTTATATGAACGTTCATGTCCATAGACTAAACGTAACGGGTTTATTCTCTGGATCGAATAGAAGAGAATGGACAATTGATGACAAAAAATAAAGCCCGGAGTTTCTTTCTGTCCTTCTTCTTCGGGTAGTCATCGCTTAGGTAGCTAGTGAAAGGCTGGTAGGTTAGCTAGGTTAGGGCTCATGTCCTCGCCGGTGAGGATCGCGACGCGTTTCTCCCTTATTGTTTATTTAAAATTACATATATACAACATTTTATTTCTTATTTCCGGCCAGCTTGAACTGGCTTTTTTGTTTACTATATTTTTCATTTATTTTATTTTCAATATAAATTGACTTTGTTTATATAAGCTAATTTAATTAAGTAATCCTTAAATGTTCTCATGTACTTATCATAAGTGCAACTATGTTCGCCTACGCGATGAATGAAGCATTTTATTTTATTTTGAAGAAAAATAATTTCGTAATGAAAGGGCCATAAGTCGTTGTATACAAAAAAGAAATGTAAAATTCACGAGTCAACATTTCACTTGAACTATCAGGTGCACGGACTCACTTTGCCGTAAAAAAAGTAAATTTCGATGCAATTCCAAATGTTACAGCTGGCACGCTGATGCTAACTGCTTTTTGATAACCGCACACTCTCTTCCTCTCGTTTGTGCACCGCACATAAAATGAATTTGTTTCGCTCCATGTTATGTGTTTTTGATTGATTGTAAATTCTAGATTTGTGGAGTCAGGTTCGATAAAAATAAAATGGGAGAAGTATTTAGGTGTCTAGATGTCTTTATTGCAGACGTATGCATTTGGTTACTCATTTATGAGTAAGTGTTAGTAGATATAAAAAAATAAAGAAATTAATCATGTTATGTTTCGGTTAATAATATAAAGGGTAATTTTGACATTACGATAATAAATGAACATCGTCAAAAAATCGAATCATCAACAAAAATCGTCTTATATCTGCTAATATTTTGACAAAATTATCCATGAAAGAATACTTTCATCAAAAATCACAGTTTCCCTTTACTTTTTTTTTATATTTTTGTGGTTTAGTGCAAATATATCATGCACGTCAGTGTTTGTTTTTGTCTAAATGTGAGACGTCATCGCTGCGATGAGAGCTCTTTGAGTAGTAGTAATACCGGCATTACGGTGTGTAATAAAATTACTTTTTATTGATATTTCTCTGTTTAAAATTTTCATTTTTTATTTTATATCCATGGTTCTGCCACGGTTCGAGTAACTTATAAACTATTGTTTTTAAAAAGACAATATTTGGCATTATATAACATTTGGTACTTAGGATCATTTTGACATTTTGATTCTACGAATGGTATTTAATATTATAAACGATATAGTAACTCTGTAACGTCTTCTCAACCACCAAACCGAGGCAAATAAAATTAAACAACAAAGACTAATTTTCTAAATATTTGTCCAAATTCACGGAGATAACGCGAGTAAAGTATTATAAATATACAACATTACTTCCATTATCTACTTTCCCTCCATCAATGAGTAACGACGAAACTTCGCCATCTGTCCTCCCTTTTATTAAGGCATTAGCGAAAATAGGAATTGTTTGCTAACACTATACCATAAATAAGACGTTGGGACTTCAATATTAGTTGGTAAATGTTCTTATACAAAGTACACTGTAGTTGATGGTATATAAATAGACTAGGTTTTGCTCGCGGCTTCGTCCGCGTGAAGGAGATTTCCGGGATAAAAGTTCCGCTAAAAAAGTATCCGATTTAATTATATTTTTGGTTCATTATTTTGGTTATAGTGGCTTTCACATAAAATATAGATATATGCTCATGCGGACTTTTATTTACCATTATTTAAGACAAACAATCCTACGATACCATCATCTTTGTCTAACTCCAACAGTTTAGGCGTGCGCCAAGATAGCATTTTTTTCCGACTTACTTCATATGTTTCGTTATATTATGACCAAATTACACAAAATCATTATAAATTGTAGCCTATGTGTTATACTGATGTATAACTAATGTTACTGTAAAGTTTCACCCAAATCCGTTCTGTAGTTTTTTCGTGAAAGAGGAACATACATACATACATTCATCCTCACAAAATTTCGCCGTTCAAAGGTCAGGCAGAAGCTTACTATTGCACCTGCTCTTCGGATTTATCCTTACCATGATTTGATGGAAGTGGTTCTATAATTATAACGAGTACAAAATTGAATATTAGGTGATTCAATAAGATTATAGAAATTTTCCAACCAGAAAATCGAGCCCTGGACCTTACCGTAGCCGATGTACAGTTTCTAGTAAGCGAATAAACAATTGTACTGATAAATGTAGTCATAGTAAACTGTGACATAATATGAAATGTCTTATTTATCGATGAATAATAAAATTCTGAATTACGTCGCTCAAATTAAAGCATCGCACAGACGCTGTCAAGTTGTTGCCGAGAACCACCACTACTATTATATTGACAGTTGCTGAATGCTGACAATAAATGCTATGTAGTATTACAATTCGAAAGCGTCTGTGCGGTGCCTAAGTAAAACACCAATGAGTGTATCGTTGTGTCGAACGTTGCTTTAATTATGCAGGGATGCTTAATTGTACTTCATACTTCGCCGAAAGGAGTCGAAGCTAAAGATAGACTCGCCGGCATTTCTCAAATAATGATGTGCAGAGATGCTGTGGAAATTGTCGGTTGGGTATTGATCGCTTCATTAGTCTGTGGTCTTATATTGCAGAACGGGAGGATCAGGATTCTATTTTCGAGTTAATCAAAATTTCTGTTTACTCTTCGTTTTCGGCTGATGGTTATATTAAAGTCACCTGGATAGCGACTACTGTATACAAGGTGTAATCTGCTAAAATGACCCATGTCTGTCGCGTTCCGGGATCACCTATGTATTCGGTTTCAAACCGGCCGGCATAATTTTGTCGATTGGCGAGGGGTAATCATTCTCGACACTGTACTACTCCACTTACCATCAGGTGGAGTGGAGTCGCTTTGCCGGGCTCGTTAAAAACAAAAGTAAATCACCTGGATTAAGAAATTTGTGATAGGTTCCTTCATGATGGGAATAAATTTGAAGATTCTTGCTTGTGCTAGTTAACTTTGGATACCTTTTACTGGCATTAGCTTGGTCATAACTTAACACAGATTTCGTCATAAATTAATAATTATTAAAATTAAACTAATTTTCGGATTCTATCGCGGTATTAGTGTTTTATTTTCTCCCGACGTTTCGAATTTAATAATTATTTATAATATCCCACCCTCCTAATAGTCCTTGTAACAATGATACAAAACTCAATCAAAATAACATCACCTCATAGAAGAATATATAGGAACCTATTCCAGAAAAGAAATAAAGACGTTTATTGTTAAAATATGTTTAAGAATAAACATTATAAGACTAAGCAATACAACTCATTATTTTGAAGAAAATCGATAAAAGATTTGTTCAGCTGCATGTACAATATATTCAAGATTACATCAATGTAATAGTTGCTTTATCTTCTTTACCTTATTCCACGCATTTCCTACTTTTTAGTAGTTTAATGTATAGGTATGGAAAATCTGCGATGTTATTATATGTATACATTCACTAATTCCAAATATCACCTAGTAACTACTACTATCTAATAACCAATAAGACTTATTAACCCACCCCAAATCTAGGGAATCTTATTTGAACCCACTTGATCAATATTCCCAAAAAAGCGACCCTCTTAGTCTAGTTTGAACGAGATAAATAGCAACATCATAGGATCCTTTGTAAGCCTGACCCGCATTAAATGCAAACTTTCCAAACTCGTTTTTGCCCCCGGCGTTGACCTCTTTGAGACCGAAACTATCGATCCGGCATAATACTGAGGAAATGAGGTCTCATTACTTGAAAGGGCTGTTAATTTACAATCTATTAGTGTTTTGTAAGTTACGAGTCGTTGTTACTAATTCAATATGAGCTGATAGGAAGTAAAGAAGTTAGAAAATAATAAATTACAGAAGGAGGGGAGCATCTGGAAGACGTTAACTTAACCAGTCATTATAGGAAGTCAAGAAGAGTATCAAACTATAAGTAACTGCGATTTATGGAATTCAAGAACGACAAACGTCTAAAATCAGAACACTAGGAGATCAATAATAATTTTAAAAACATAACATTCAAAACTAAATTATCCATTGTCCAATCCAACAAATCAATTAAAGTTGTTCAAAGCAAACTATTAACTTAAGCATTAAAATACACGATGACATAATTATAGAAGTTAGAACAATTCGCAACTTTAACACAAAGAGGCAAATTACACAAATACCAATCAAACATATAATATTCTGATTTGGCAAACAATGGTAATTTCACAAATAATACATAATCCGACTGATCAAACATTCGTTTCCAATCATCTATTTTAATCCAATTAGACTTCAGCAAATCAAACTACGAATTTAGGTATTATTAAACAAAATTAAGACAATAATAAAATTGCAATTTGACTCAGTATATCATACCTCGAAATAAACTGTTAAAATGATGAAAGCAAGGCTAGAAGTTATCAAACGATAAATAAAATTTATTATAAATAAAATAAAATCCGTGACAAGGCTAATAAAACAATGGTAGTCGTGTGATAGGACATAAAAAGTAAAACTTCATAGATGCCAGTTCGCTCATCCAAGTAGGTGCGTCTTATACATTTGAGTCATTATTTCCATCAAAAAATATAATATATCAATCAAATACCACTTCCAATCAACATAATCCAGAATCATTACAAATCAAACAAATAAACGCCATCAAAGCAAAATAAGCTTTAAATAAACAAACACCTATAGAAGTAAGACAATAATCGCACATTTGACGCAAGAGATACCTTGGCACGTAACAGCCAGGCCGACGTTACCGCTGTCCCATATTTTTGCCCGAGGCCCAATAAGCAACGGTACGACCAAGTTTGCCAACCTCTTCTAATTAATTTCTACTTCGTGCCGCTAAAGTGAGAAGCTTGGTTCTGGTGTAAGAGGAAGGAGATGGCGAGTTCTAAGACATAAGATATGATTTTATATACAAAAGGCCCCACCACATCACGGAAAAATAGAAATACTTGAATTTAGAAAACTGTAATTAAACATTTATTTGTTTACCTTTCGCTGATGTTAAATATGCCAAGCGGCTATTTAAATCTTGAGAACACAGGACAAATGAGGAAGTAAACCAGTTGATGGTATATATATGACAGTAGGTATATTGTTGTCTTTAGCAAGATTTATTTCACCTTGCCATTTCCACAAGGAGTCTGCAATACAATATTTCAAATATAGTGACAGTAAGCTAAGCCTAATGCTGAAATAAAACTATTTTGACTTCGCAGCCTTTAAGTCTTCGAAACGTCGAGAGAAAATAATAATATAAAAAACCACAATCCATGAAATAGTTTTATATGAATCTCTAACATTCGCGTAAATATACAAACCAATATAACTAGTTAAACGCTTCATATTTATGAGGCCACCGTTCCACAATTCATGAGCCTGTACATCAAGAAGACAACTTAAAACCTTAAAACCAATCCGAGCATTAAATTCAGCTTCTACTAGTCCCCCGTCAGTTCATACCTTGGACCTTCCATTTACATGACTTTACACGATAGTGTAAGTTGCACTAAACTTGAACTCTTACATTAATTCTATAACAAGACCGTTTGATCTTTACGACTGCGCCAGACTATTTATTGTGCACTAACACCATTGTATTTGTTAATTTGCGAGATAATCTCTGTATATTATTGGGGTGAACGCAATTTTAGTATCGGAATTTGTAGGGAATTCTTGTTAGGTCTCGTTTTCTGCTTTTGTTAAGGTTGCTTTTGCGCGACGTTTGCTAGACTTAGGGATAAGGCTTCTTATTAGGGAAATAACTTTCAGGATGTAAAAGTAGTTTCAGAATGGAACGATCATACAGAACAATAAGTAATCTCTTACCCTCTTATTCATAGACGTTATTTATCTAAGGTGCTGTGCTGACGGCACGGCAGCCTTCCCAGTGCGTAAACATAGGGCCGTTGTGATAGGCTAATATTGAAATACAACTTGAACTTAGTTTGCTGTCAGATAAACAAAGCTGAGCAAACAGTAAGCTGTCAGATAAACAAAGCTGAGAAACAGCAAGCTGTCAGATAAACAAAGCTGAGAAACAGACTTGTTATCATAGCAATGCTCCATCTTTAGATAAATAACCTCTATGAATAAGGGGGTTAAACTTTAATAGCAAGATCTATATGAATGATGATTATTAATAAAAAGTAACTCTGTCTGTTACGCTTTCATGTCTGAACTACTAAACTGATTTCGATAAAAAAGTACAGATATACCTGGAGATTTTGGGCAGGACATAGGCCACCATTTATTCCGAGAAAATATATTGCAGGACTTTTATCTCGAAACATTCGATCGTAGCATATAAAGTCCTTCCAAAAATATAAAGTTAAATGTAGCGCGGATGCTGTCAGCTTGTTGAGATGTACATAACCGTCTACCTACTGGGGAACAACTGTCAGTTTCATGGTGTAGAGTTACTTAGCAACAACTTAACTTCAGCGCGGATCCTTAGTTTCTATAATATTTTTAACTAAAAGAGAAGAACAATTAAGCAGTGTCTGCTTGGTTTTAATTTCAAGGACATAATATAAAGAAAAATTAAGCAGTCACTACTTGGTTTAAATTTCAAGGACATTATAGCAAGTGTGCCAAACATGAGACCATTCAGATTAATTAATGTTTCTGCGTAACACGATGCTACGAGACACCTTTATTATTTAAAGTTTTCATGTTATTTTTTATGGCATAAATATTACGGTAAAGGATATTACTATAATAAAATAAATAATAATATCAGCACTGTATTATATACTGTCCCACTGCTGAGCACAGGCCTCCTCCACTACTGAGAAGAATTAGGCCTTAGTCCACCACGCTGGCCTGGTGCGGATTGGTAGACTTCACACATTAATGCACATGTATGCAGGTTTCCTCACGATGTTATCCTTTACCGTTAAAGCAAGCAATAATTCACAAAAAAGAAAATAATTAAAAAATTCATACGTGTGCTCCTTGGGATTTGAACCTGCGGACATTCGTCCCAGCAGTCCGCTCCATGCCCAACTAGGCTATCGTCGCAAAGCTACTATCACAGATGAATTGGCTACTTACATAGAAAGAAAATTCAATTAACTTAATACTAACTAATTAGCTACAGGTATCTATTTTTCGGATTTTATCGCGGTTTTAATAATTTTAGTTTTCTACCGACGTTTCGAAGACTTTGCAGCCGTCTTGGTCACGGGGGGACTGAGGTGTTGTTCATCCGCAAAGTCAAAGTTACAATATCTACCTACATTTTACAAATACACAACTTTTTAAATTTCCGTCCGATCTACGCAGAATGAGCTCACAGTGTCTTGAAGTAACCACGAAGACTGTAAAGTCTTTGAAACGTCGGGAAAAAACTAAAATTAATAAAACCGCGATAAAATCCGAAAAATAGTTTAATTATAATGTCAAACATTCGCGTAAACATAAGAAATCATTATATGTATCTAGTTTCTAATGACGGCCCGTTTATTATTCAGCTTAATGATTCAGAAAATTTCAGTAAATTATAATATCGAATTGAACGCAAGTATAATAAAGTTGTCAACAACTAGCATTTTCCCGTGGCGCTCCTTCGTACAAGTTTTCCAGAGGTTTTCTGTTGAAACTGGGATTATTTCTGACAAGACGTTGCCAGTCCCGGTCTATAAGTTTTTTAATACAAAACTAAAATATTATCTTAACAACAAATTCGCTTCATATTTAAATTATTAAATTACTCATCACGCAAAGTTCACTTCTAGAATAAATATGCCGTTGCGTATTTATATGGTAGAGAATTTTGATAATCTATTAAAATGCCTCGATGTTAGCAGAGGGTGGTCCCAATCGGGTCTTGAAAATGATTGCTATATGATATGACCCTCCTCTTTCGTATCATTGTGTCATGGCTACCAGATATTTTGTGAAAAAAAAAATAACCAATTTACTAACAGTCTTTAAGTAAAAAATCAATGAGTTTGAAATAAAATATAAGTTACTAGTTATTGCTCGTGGTTTCGCGAGCGTGAAAGAGTTTTCCGGGATAAAAATCCCTCTATATATTTTCTCGGGATAAAAATAGCCTACAACTTTCCTAGGGTCTTAAACTATCTCCATACCAAATTTCATAAAAATCCGTTCAGTAGATTTTGAGAAAACCGATAGTATACAGATTTATAATGTGTATAGATGTTATTATATATAAATTAATGTCATACTTAATCTACCTTTCTACATTATTCGTTAAGCGATTTATAACCATCCAAACATTTTCAGAGACGTATTTATAGGAATAGCAGGACGTCGACTGCAACTAAACACAAATTAGCACCCGCTGTCAGTCAGTTAATTTATAGTAGTTCCGTGCTGCGGTCTCTTTGGCGTTTCGGTAGTTTCATTATCGTACTTTAGTGTATAGGCTCTTGTTGTCTATGGCACAAAAACCATTTAGTCCATTGAAAAAGTTAAGTTTAGAGACGCATTTTAGAAATGTTAAATAGTTTATGATATCTTGTTATATTATAGTTTGTTGCTAAATTATTCTTTGGTCTAAACTTTTGTCGTAGAACTATAAATAAAAAGTTATAAGCAAAAATGTTAAGCAATTGCTTCATCTGTCCCAAAGCGATTCAGGATCCAAGTAATTCGCGTACAAGCCGACAACCGCGGGTTTGTGTTGTACGTATTATGAACCTTATAAACACACGTTCTGATGACGTTGCAATGGACATTGCTTAACATTGAATTTCTTAACATTTTCGCTTATAACTTTTTATTTATAGTTCTACGACAAAAGTTACTAGACCAAAGTTGCAGAGAATTTAATTTGCAACAAAAATGTATATAATTTT
Source organism: Manduca sexta (assembly GCF_014839805.1). Taxonomy (NCBI): domain Eukaryota; kingdom Metazoa; phylum Arthropoda; class Insecta; order Lepidoptera; family Sphingidae; genus Manduca; species Manduca sexta. The sequence continues at coordinate 1,383,588 of NC_051121.1, read as the reverse complement.
TTGTCAGATAAATAGTTTAAGAGATACATCGTAAAACCATTTCAACCCAAGATGGCGGCCGTGGGACAAGGGTGGCGACCCCACAAACTTGGTTTTAGCTTTACACTGACCCCCCCTACACTTCTAAAAAATAAAATTGCGTCCTCTAAAAAACGCAAGGTAAGGCCTAAAAAATGTAACATTTCAATGGACTAATTATAAACTAAAGCCGAGAGACATAGGAATTTTAATAGTTATGAGACAAATTTTTATTGCAGTGTGTTATAAATTATTAAGTCTTCGATGTAAACTAATATAGTATATAGTATAATACCTCACCCTGATTTTATAGTATATTATAAAATATTCGGTTGTCAATAATATCTTCGAAGTTTTTCAAAGTCTTCGAAACGTCAGGAGAAAACTAAAATATTAAACCGCAATAAAATACGAGAAATAGTTTAATTTTAATGTATAACATTCGCGTAAACATAAGTAATCATTAATAATATCTTGCATTTCCATTCGTGAATTATTGATTGGACCGTTTCTATACAAATAAATAATACAATGAAAATATAATTATTATACACAGAGTTTCGGAGGTATTCATGTAATACTGAACCCTTTAAATAATAAAATATTTGTTTCGTTTTATCAGTAGAATCTGTTGTTTTTAACGGTAGGATCCGATCATAGGGGTTGACTGGAAACATTTTTGCATTTACAGTTGTCAAACTACTCCGTGAAATTAAAAACTTAAGTATAGGGAGGTTCTTAATATAACGTTTAAGTGGAGCAATATTTGTGGCTGTTTCATCATATTTATTCCACTGGAAGATATAGTAGCGGAAGGAAGAAGAATATTTCAAGAGTAAATGAGTGACCTAATGGAGAAAGATCAAGAACATATTTGTACAGAGACTGCCAGTGGGGGTAGATCCACAATAACCATCCACCTTGCAAAACAATTGTATTCGAATTCGAAAGGGTGCATACAGAGACAAGGATTCTAAATAGAGAGGTTTCTGGATCAATAACTTCACAAAAATGGCACCCATTCGAACGAGACTAGCTTAGAATTTCTATTTCCTCTACTTTATATTTCTCTCTTGCATAATATCTAATCTTTTTGAGACGCGACAATTTCAATACAGTCCTTCAAAAATCTTATCTATCCTACTTCTGTGCTGCATATCGAACCTTCAGAAGGCGTGAGTGCAAATCCCTCGCAAATCTGTTGGATGCTAATAATGCGTGCGGCGTGAATGGCGAGTCGTTTGCTGTAAGTGATCGCAATCAGAACCAACGCTCGACACCGCCGGTATCCGAACACTTATTACGTGTTGCAATTGCACTATTGCTATCAGAAGCCGTTTTGGTGAGATAGGTTGTCAAACTACCTTTTTATAATCGCTTGTATGTAACTGGATACATGATGAAACATGCTTTATTTACTAGGACAGAGATTTGCATTCTAAGCTTAGCAGATGTTTAAATATGATTGTTATAATGCTGCTGACTACCGATGTTATTAATTTGGATTGAATATTTTTCAATTATCTTCTTTGTGATTTAAGTTACTTAGAACTAGCTATGTTCGCGGCTTCGCCCGCGTTGAAATTAGTGTGTCACAAAGTTTTTCAATCACAATACAACCACGCAATCCCTTCAACAGTAATCTTTAGATTTCAGTCTTTTTTCATAAAACCGTAAAGTACTATTAACTTACACCTTTCTCAAAGATTGCACAATCTTGTAGTAAAAACCGTACAAAAATCCGTTCAGAATATTTTGAGAAAATCGATCAAATACAGACAGACAGTTTTTGGGGACATCGTTTTACGACATGTATAGATATTGACCTTGTGATACCTTGTTTTTAATTTACGGGTTTATACAGGTTATGTTATGATGTTCTAGTTTCTTTATGATTTATAGAATGGCTATTGTTATCGGTACGTAATATCTCCGTAGATCATTATGCGCGCGACAAGACCACTGATTTTCACTTTATGCACTCACACTATTATCATAATGCGGTGTACGTGTTATTGGAAATATGAATGGTAAAGCATTTATTTTATTCTCTTTTAATTCGAGGCTGTTTATTCATTTATGATAAGAAGATCTCGGAATTTTTATATCAAGATCATAATTCTTTCGAAGCTGGTGTAATTTTGGCTTTTTTGACACGAGCAAGTCCTTTGGCCGAATGCTTGATATCCGCATATAGAAATTAGCTAGATTATACAAACATGGAGTAACAAAGCGTAAGACCTAATTTGTCAACCTGAGATATAAGATTTTAAGTGTTGGTCATCCGCAAGTGAAAGTCAGAATATCTACCTAAATTTTACAATTAAAATACTAAGTAACTGTATTGGTGTAATTACTGGACATAATAAGACTAAACACCTCATGTCTTAGGATGGCGAGCGCAGTGGAATACCAAAAAATACTTTGTAATTCAAGGTCTTGGATGGTATTTCTACTGTTTATTGGCGGTTGTATCAATTACCATCAGGGGAACGGCAAGCTAGTCTCGTCAATCAAAGAAAAAACATTTTTTTTTTCTTTTTGACGGTCCGGTCAACCCAGTATAAGATTACAGTGTTTTGAAGTCTGGCAGCTGGTCTTTTGGGTTCTGACATAATTAAGTTTAGAACTGGATACCTGGCTTATGCAAAGATTTGTGGCTTGTCTAGTCGCGGATAATGATTTGAGCCTCCTTCAGAGTGTTCAGCATAATATGCCTAGTATTACAATGATTATAACTAATTACCTGTCAACAGAGAAGGCTCGTGTCCAGTATTGGACAATGTATTCAAGGTTTTACTCCAAAAGCGATCCCTACAATGTTTCAAAAGAGTGTTAAATCAATAAAAACACCAAGAAAAGACAAACTGAATTGTTTATCATTGCCAAATCTTGCTAACGAGGAAGGAGATATAAAATAAATCAATCCACTGTTAAAACCGGATTGGTTACAAAACATCCAGTCACAGTGAGTGGATGTTTTGTAGACACCGGGACGGATGCGGGGTATCTCAGACGAACAGGCTCCATTAACTTTTTAGGGTTTGGGTTTAGTGGTGAGGGCGGGTTGATGCGTTAGGAGCTCCGCGATTTAGCTATTATATAATTATATTATGTATATAATTTGCTAATTAATAGTCATCTGCTTGGGACAGGAAGTGTTACTATACATGGAATTACAAACAATGAACAAACAATAGTGTGTGCTAAGTATATATAACACACGAACAAAGTGTTTTTTTATGTTACCAAACTCTAAGAAAGTGCCTAGTACATTATTCTTAGTTGTAGTAAACTTACTAACGTAGAAAATTAAGTTAGAATTGTATTGCTTATTAGTCTTATAGACTAGATTGTAATTTACTGCTAATAACCCGGTTCTTACAACTAAGGAAAAAAAACAAACAAATAAAAAACACATCACAAATCTATCTCCGAAGGGGTATGCAGAGGCACAACCAGGGCACCTCCTTTTCGCCAAGTGTGTTTAGTCTCATGATGTGATAGAGGGTGAGCCTATCGACATATCGGGCACAAATTCCAGACTCGGGGCTGATACTGAGCAGGAAAACCCAAATATCACTTTGCCCGACCCGGGATTCGAACCCAGGACCTCAGAGCGATGCCGTATCGCACATACAGTACAACTACGCAACCGAGGCAGTCAAAATAAGGTAACTAAGCGTAATAACGAATTAAACTTGTAAAAAAGATCAAACTAGTAGTTCTTAGGTGATGCGTATCGAACTAAATAATTTTATTTACAAAGATTTCAGATGGATTGATTGCCAGACAATCCTATGATTGTACTTACATGTTTCAATACTAATGTGAAAATTATTATAATTAAATTTGCCACTAATGTCAATCAATTTAGAATTTTTAAAGATTCCTGTGTATCTACGCTTTCTTTAAATCCGAGAGTAAACTAACACAAGGGCAAAATCGTAACCAAGGGCAAGTAAGAAACTAAAGACTTTGCCAGACCATCATTACTCTATTGGGAGTTAATTGATACGTAATAATTAATTATATTAGATAGGTGAAAGAAATTAAGATGGATTTCTAATTTTACTTGCAGTTTGGCTAACTATTGTGCTCTGGGGCGATTAATCAATCAACACTGAAAGGACCTTAACTATACGTGAAAGAAAGAATTATCTTTACAAGATTATGCTAGATAGTGTTAGGAATTTCAATATATTGTAAAAGAACAAATTCGTGAGGAAATCTGCATACTTTAAAAATTCTCTGTAAGAATTTTGAGGCTATGTGAAGTCTACCAATCCACACTAGGCCAGTGTGGTGGACTAAGGCCTAATCCGTCTCAGTAGTAGAGGAGGCCCGTGGCCAATAGTGGGGCAGTATATAATACAGGGCTGATATTATTATTATAAATTATTGTACATGATACAAAAGTTAATTTGAACTAATGACGTAAAGCCCTTTTTGAAACTATGGATTAGCACTTTACAAAACGAACTGAATAGAATTTGATTGAAGATTCAGTAACTATAATAGTTTTTTGGAAATCTCGATAAAATACTTTTACACTTTTGCAGTTTTAAGTAGGTATTATTAGTCTTATATGTATAATACACATTCTAATACTATTGTCATAATCATTAGATCAGTTCCGTATACTTTCTCAGCTCGCCGGTATACTATATCCGCAGTAATAATAATAATTATTATTGTATGGTTGATAATTGTTTCAACATTTCTAACAAATAAAGCAATAAAAAAAATCCTTTCTTCCCGTTCCCTCTTTCCGCTATCCGCTCCGTCATTCTCTCACCCTAAGCCTCTGTCACTAGGCGTAACCACGGAGGTAATGAACTAATGCCGCTGACGCACGCGCCATTACCGGCCCTCACTGACAGAGGAACCATTGTACCTCCGGCTTCATGCCTCACTCGCTTTCAAGAGTCTCAGATAAAAAATCTATTGAATTGGCTTTGGTTTGGAGAATAGCTTGGATTTGTCAGTTTTGGTGGAAATGGCTGGTATTTTAAGGTGCAGGAAGGTTCTTATGACATCATGGGATGAAGTAAGCTTAGTGAAAAGTAGGTGCCTTGGCTGCATACATGCTTACCCCTTCGAAGATAAAGGCGTGAGGTCTGGTTTTTTTATGTGGGTCTGTTCTTGAGTGTACATTGGCATTGGACCGCTAATACCGACCAATAATAACATTTAAAAATGATAAATATATTTTGTAAAAACCTATGTTAATATTATGTTATGTAAACTATATAGATTTTTTTTAGGCATGAATCAAATATTAAAATATCAAACTTTAAGCTAGCATCTCAGATAATCTCTACAAAAACATATTGCCAAACATATTTTATCTGCACGATACTCAAGCTATATTTTATTCGCATCAAGTATGCACCCATACGTTCCCTTGCAATATAAACTTTTTATCACTTACCTGCGCTGGTGGGAATAAAAAATCGACAGCCTATTATATTTCACATATTAAGTGAACTCGGGAAGGTTGTATATTCACTCCCAGGGCACTCGTTGCTAGGCATCATTATGATAATTTTATCGGGAAATTTTCGCCTGCAACGCTAAGCCCGCCCGTGGGACACACTGTCGTTGAAATTGGCAAACTTTTTGTGCTAAAATTCACGCAAGCATTTTGAATGCCTTTAATTAAAATACACGTTGGTATTAAATTAGAATTTTTGAGCTACTTGGTTCATTTTGGTTAATATTGAAAAGTAAATATTTTATTTTACAGGGTAAACGAGTGTTACGTGTACTTAAAAAAATTAATTCTTGATATTTTTTATATTGCTGTTCAATGAGGAGATTAAGGTTGCTCGCCTGGTGGTAAGCTATACAATAGTCCATAAATAGTAGCAACGCCATACAGAACTTTAAATTACATAGTACCGCGTAGAAATCCCCCGCTCTCCTCTATTTTCCAGTGATTACACTGGCTTTAATGTTGTTTAAACCGGAACACATGTCATGAACATAAAATAAAGTCTTTATCGTAAATTATATATTTTAAATTTTTTATTTCATAACTGTAGCTGTACACGTTAGGGAGTTATGCCTTAAGATATTATCATCCTGTATCTAGATAGCTTAAAGATTTAAAAATAAAGATTTGTGTTAGCTACTATTGTTAGTAGTTTATATTTTATTCAATTTCATCCTTACCAACTCCTATTTTATCGTATTTATTTGGTATTTTCTAAGCTTTTTGCAGATTAGAAAAAATATTGTTAATAATTATTTCTTTTAGTTTGTATGCTTTTTTTATTCTAGCACAGTATGTGCTGACACTTGGCTTAACAATTTTAGTAAGCGATAAGTGGAATGCAAATGAAAATGTATGTGGTAATCAGTATAACTACAGTACATTAACATATGTGCCAACAAATCAGTCATTCCATTGGTCGAACTTATAGCCCGTGTGTCCCCTTTCTAGGCTATTAATGTGCCCGATAGCTCTCTTAAGGTATATAGAAGAGCTCATTAATCGAGACATCTTGGTGAAATGCTGACCATGGATCCCCCATAGAGTGGGCGTACGGCGTGGCCATAAAACCGACGTTAAACGCTTTAGTACCGCGGTAACGAGACGCTCGGGAGATAAACCTTCCACTATAATTTACTACTTAAATAATCACGTTTCGTGGCCGTATTTATTCATGACAAGTTCGGTGAATCAAGTTAAGCTTTGTTTTGTTTGATAATAGTTTTTATGGGGTAAGAAATTAAATTGATTTTCTATTGTTAAGGACTGAAATACATATTATAGTAATACATCGTTTTCCTTTTAATGTAATCAATGTACTACTAAATAATTAAATGTAACTAATAAATGGAAAAAAAATGAGAATTTTTTGGATGTTTTTAGAAGTAAACGGAGAAACAGCTGAACAAATTCGAATTTAATTTTGCAAACCCCATTATTCATAGCCGTTTTTTTATCTAAAGATGGAGCATTGCTGTGATAACAAGTCTGTTTCTCAGTGCTGACGGCACGGCAGCCTTCACAGTGCGTAGACATAGGGCCGTTGTGATTGCCTAATATTAGATACACCTTGAATCTAGTTGGCTGTCAGATAAACAAAGCTGAACAAACAGCAAGCTGTCAGCTAAACAAAGGTGAGGAACAGACTTGTTATCGCAGCAATGCTCCGACCTTAGATAAATAACGTCTATGAATAAGGGGGATAGACGTTTCAGATCTTTAAGGTATTTTTTATGTCCGAGTTTACACTCGATATTTACCTTGAGAAAGATTTTTCAGAGTCGCGACACCACCTGGTACATAAATTCTTATCACTCTCAAGTTTATCAAATTACAAGTGCCCAGAGATTGTGATGCACTCACCGTAACAACTCCGTCTGCCGGACTTAATTCACTTACTAAAATGAATATTTGAAATCTAGCAATTTTATTTTCAATATTGCTGGCTGAATTATGACTGGTCGTGCGAATTTGGCAGGACTTTTACAGAAATAATGAAGATATACTGTGCGTTGTAGTAAATTTTGGTTCGGTACAGGGTAAATCAAAGTATTTTACGTAATTCAAGTATAATAAATATAATAATAATATCAGCCCTGTATTATATACTTGCCCACTGCTGAGCACAGGCCTTCTCTACTACTGAGAAGGATTAGGCCTTAGTCCACCACGCTGGCCTAGTGCGGATTGGTAGACTTCTGACACCTTCGAAATTCCTATTGAGAACTTCTCAGATGTGCAGGTTTCCTCACGATGTTTTCCTTCACCGTTAAAGCGAACGATTAAAAAAGAATACACACATGATTTTTTGAGAAAACTCAAAGGCGTGTGCCCTTGGGATTTGAACCTGCGGACATTCGTCTTGGCAGTCCGTTCCACACCCAACTAGGCTATCGCCGCTCTCAAACCTAATTCAAGTAACCTTTAATAGATTTCGCATGGGCTGGAACACTGTCTTCAGAAAAGCTATGGTATTTTTACAGGCTCCGTAAAGTGACCGCACTACATATGATGGTAAGTGAAAAGGTGTACAATAAAATGTCGAGTGATGAGAGATGATTATCCCTTGACAATCAGCAGTAGTTTTCGGATTTCATCGCGGTTTTTTATATCATAACTTTCTCCCGTTTCGAAGACTTTTTTTTACAGGTTTGGTCGTCCGAGAAGTCAATGTTACAATATTTACCTACATTTTAAAATTATATAAAAAAAATGGTGATGACGGTCCGAACTATGGCGAATGAGCTCACAGTGTAGTGTATCTCTGACAAAACTTTTATGTTTTGCCAATATTAATGTAGGCGTTCGTTGGGAGCTATACATTTGTAAACCATAAATAACACATTTTCGGTTCATGGCTTGGCGCTTACGATTAGGTGAGACATTTGCTCGTCAAGTCAGTCAGTTCTGCAATTATATTATTATAATTAAATGTATAACTATTAATTATTTATAAAAGTACGTGTATACCAAACACAACCATTATTATTTCCTTCTTATAAATAATGTATTTAGCTATAAATTAAGGATTGCGTAAATTATGCAAAAACACCTAAAAAGGCAAAATATGCAAATATGCATTCTCCAAACCCTTTCGATATTAACATATTACTTTTAACCTGAAGACGGGAATGGACACAGTATCGTGTAAATCTTTGCATTTAATAATACCACAGAATGAGCATAGTAAATGAAATATTAGATGAATTTATTCACCTCAATAAAAACCTTTATTGACAATGTGAGAGAGTTTCCCTGAAGGAAGAAATTTTTCGAAAGGGATCGCCACACAACATAAAGATACTAATAGAATGCGGTCTTCAAATTCTTCTTATAATTATATTTTTTATAAATTTTATACCTATAAAGTAGGTACCACCGCTACGTCTACTTCAGCCGTCAAGCAACAGTATAAAGTCACTGTCGTGTTCCGGTTTGAAGGACATTGTAGCCAGTGTATCTACTAGACATAACAAGACTAAACATCTCATATCCCAGGACGGCGAGGGCAGTGAAATACCAAACAATACTTTATTAAATTACAAAAACAAGACTAATCATTTTACAGAGAATCTATACACATTTTCCACAATTTAAAAATTAATATGAACCCGCTATTTTAGTGGCTCCCATACAAAATTATCGCCTGTAGATTGCTGACGCAAAATGATTAGCAAGCGCACTGCGACATTCAACTAAAGTTTATAAACTCGGTCCATAAACTTTTATCACCGTTCGTTGCATAAAGCAAACATCTAGATAATGACGCGTTGTGCAATTAGAGATCACGCGATAATTCAATTTAGGTACCGCGCAGACACTGGTCTGGGGGCTTGTTGAAAAGAATATGAATTGTAACATTACAATGAAACTTTTAAAGTGTTTGATAGCAATAATACCGACTCTGCGCGATGCCTTACATTAGCAAACTGCCTGCCAACTTGGTCTACCGTCGTCATATATGGGTGTCCTAAGTTTTAATCCTAGGTCAGAAAACACTTTCTTCTAAATATTTTATCTTGATTTTCCCTGAACTGGTCTTCAGAATGAGTTCAAGAGAAGCAAGCAGTCGTCCTTACTAAAGAAACACAAACTGATTTGTACACGACTCACTCCATTGTATTGTTATTACGGTCGCTATTTATTCAGGTGCAATATTTTCTATATGTGCACGGCCGTCACTCTACTGCACCTGATGGTAAGTGGAGGGGGTCCAATATAATGTCGACTAAGGAGAGAGGATTGCCCCTCGACAGTTTTTAAGTACAGACCCCGCAATCAACACCGAGGGAAACCTGCGAACGGTATACTGGTTCCCCCCGGCTTAACTGCGAGGCCCTGGAGGAAGAGGGGAAGAGGAGAAATAGGAGGGGGGGGGGGAAGGAAAAGGAAGTTATAGGATGGGCGGAGAGAAGAGGAGGGGAAATGTTCAACGAGTCCCTATCAGACCCCCCATGTGAACTTGCAACCATGGGGTATGAACACACTTTCTGTGTGTCTAGGTCCGCGACAAATGTCCCCCCATGCATGGGCGTGCATTCGGTGTGCACCCCTCGACAGTTGACACGATTATGCCGTCCTGTTGGAACCGAATATACTCAAGCTGATCCTGGAACGCGACATATTTATGTGGGCCACTGGCGGGTGTAACACCTTGTGTGCGGTGGTTGCTATCCGGGCGGATATAAAATATATCCTACATCACCTAAGTATATTCAGGTTTACAGATAAGATTTCTTCAATCCTCAACCGAAATGTTGATAAGTAGACGCCATGGATCGTGTTCCGTCTCTAATTACATATGAATCGGAGGCTGTACGCATTTCTGACGAAATTTCACCCATAATTCAGCAAGAAGTGTTCGTTCAGTTTGTAGGACAAGATGTAAGCGATAGCGATTTTATGAGCTTAAGCAAGTTTTCCTTTCTTTTCAATTGCCAATCATCAATAGGTTTAGTTTTATCAATGGCTTTAATGATTTTCAAAGCAGGGCTTTCTTTGGCTCATGGCTGGTAGTCATAGCTCATCTTTGCTGGTAGAAATAGATCAAATGATTATATTTACATATATCCAAACCTAATAAAATGAGACGCTTATCATAAAAATATTTCGTCATCTTTTCGCCTTGTTTTATTCCGATCCAATTTGTTTTGATTGGCCGTATCGTTTTTACAACAATTCTGCCAATGTCAAGTTTCAAAAGCAGAAGACAAACGTGCTATATGTGGGATGTTAGAATTGAATACCCTCTTCTTTTTTTTAAAGTCGGTTAAAATAGCAAACTTCTTCTGGACTATTTTATCATTACACATATAATTCATCTTATGTACTCTATATTATGCCCCAATTTCAACTAACATTTGTCTGTCATTCAACATATTGTATGATCAGCCAGCAACTTAAATGGACTAAAACCTTTTTAGATTAACTACTAGTCTTTGGCCGGGTATAAATGAAAACAAAGATAACCAGTATTCAACCTCTCTTTATTTATTTATATAACCAGTAGTCCATTGAAATGTTACATTTTTTAGGCCTTACCTTGCGTTTTTTAGAGGACGCAATTTTATTTTTTTTAAGTGTAGGGGGGGTCAGTGTAAAGCTAAAACCATGTTTGTGGGGTCGCCACCGTTGTCCCACGGCCGCCATCTTGAAAATAGGGGTTGAAATGGTTTTTACGATGTATCTCTTAAACTATTTATCTGACAAAAAAAGTTTATAAACATTTTTTGTTGCAAATTAAATTCTCTACAACATTGGTCTAGTAACTTTTTGTCGTAGAACTATAAATAAAAAAGTTATAAGCGAAAATGTTAAGAGATTCAATGTTAAGTAATGTCCATTGCAACGTCATCAGAACGTGTGTTTATAAGGTTCATAATACTTTTTTTTTGTACTCTCATTACGTACAACATAAACCCGCGGTTGTCGGCTTGTACGCCAATTACTGGATCCTGAATCGCTTTGGCACAGATGAAGCAATTGTTCACAAAATCAAAGTCTGGCTCTGGAGCTTCTGAAACTGACGATAAACTACTAGAACTGCTGCTGCGACGACGAACAACATTATCGGTTCGATTGTCCACGTAATAAGAATAACACGCAATATGTATAGTAACTTCCGAAACAGTTCGTAAAAATTTGTTTTTGTGAACAATTGCTTCATCTGTGCCAAAGCGATTCAGGATCCAAGTAATTCGCGTACAAGCCGACAACCGCGGGTTTGTGTTGTACGTAATGAGAGTAAAAAAAAGGATTATGAATCTTATAAACACACGTTCTAATGACGTTGCAATGGACATTGCTTAACATTGAATTTCTTAACATTTCCGCTTATAACTTTTTTATTTATAGTTCTACGACAAAAAGTTATTGGACCAAAGTTGTAGAGAATTTAATTTGCAACAAAAAAATGTTTATAAATTTTTTTATCAGATAAATAGTTTAAGAGATACATCGTAAAAACCATTTCAATCCCTATTTTCAAGATGGCGGCCGTGGGACAAGGGTGGCGACCCCATAAACTTGGTTTTAGCTTTACACTGACCCCCCCTACACTTCAAAAAAATAAAATTGCGTCCTCTAAAAAACGCAACCCCAAATGTAACTTTTCAATGGACTACAGATACATGTTCGCGTACAAATCCTACGTAGAATCCGATATAATTCTGACGTCTAAACCACAAGAGACAGCGATTCGCCCCTCTCCAACCTTAACGTTTCGCATCCGCGCACTGTTTGAGGAGATAATTTTCTTCTTAATTAACCCTTTGCAGAATAGCGTGTTTAATTGGGGCATTGAGCGTGTGAGAGGGCTGAGGTATAGGATTTTTAATTGAAACCCCTCTACGGAGTGCGCATTGTTTGAACCTACCCTCTTGATGCAATGTTTTCAGATTACAATGGTGTCCAGTGCAGAGAAGCAATTAACATTCATAATCAATGTCATTACTATTTTTTAGTTAGATGACTTTTTAGGTCGTAGCCTCGTGATTAATTTTTGGACTTCACGCCTAAATTAAAAAAAAAATTAATAAACTGTATTTTGTACCATCAGTTTGGTTTATGTCTTCAATATACTACATTAGCCATACCTACTTAATATTTTCACTATTTTAACTTTAATAGAAAATGTTGAACGTAAATAGATATAAATATGAAATTTTGTACAGTGATATGTCAAAATTCATAACTTGTATGAAAAGATTTTTTTAATTATTTATCTCAATATTAGAATCTTTCAATCTATCTGGAAATTTTTGGACAGGCCCTTGTTCATCAATGGACATCCTGCAGCTGATGATTTATCCCAAGAAAGCTACTGAAATGCTGTTAAATTCTTTTGGCAAGCGTACATCGTCATATTACAATGATAGAATATTTATCAAAAGTTTCTTTCCGAAAATGGCGGAAAATTGTATAGGCGCGACGATCGTTTAAGACTGCTTCCTCAGGGCTCCGAATAAACTACGTTAGAAGCAATCGTTTTATCAATAGAGGAAAACATCTTGCAAGGATGAACTTCTTTTCTCTATAAAAATAAGTTAAGAAGTTTCTCGATGATTTCTTTGTGGTGGATATGGTTTTGGGATTTGTAGGACAATAATTGTAACATATTTTAGTAATAGTGTATTTCGTGGAATTTATAGCATATAAATTAAGTAGGAACTGAGGACTGAGAATATTGAGAATTGAAATGGTTTCATGGTAGCAGTTACCATGATAATTTACGATGGTCGTATATAGTTGGCTGATCATTTGTTAAAAATATAAATTTATTTTCATCACATTATAAACAAAATTTTTATACAGGATAACTTTGAAATTGCGTTAGTAAATAAAATCGTATACTTATCTTCTTGGAAACAACACTTTAGTATAAGTTAACCATAAGTGTGAAATAAAAAAGTGTAAGTTTCGACCAAAATAAATATTAATAAAAAGTTGATTCGGCGCAGCAACATCACACTTTCAGTCAGAAATACACATATGATTTTAGAAAAGTCAGAGATATCCATTTGGGTTCAGAATCTGCGAACAATCGTTTTTGCAGTTCGTTTTACACCTAATCACCACTTACAAAGAATATATTGACGCTTAATAACTAATATTTATTATTTATCAGGAAAATGTCCCAAATTCTCACTATCAATTGTCACCCCGCTAATCCTGACAATGGAAGACTTAAATCCGATTAACGCGTTTGATACACGACTCTCTTTATTTCTATGAACTTGGCAACAAAGCAGATTAAATTCTTGTTGTTGAACAATTATACTGTAACGAACTTACCGTCTCCGCTGTACATTTTCGAGTGTATTTAATTAGTGGAGCTTGCATTACAGGGCTTTGTTTACTCTAGTATGTAGTGTAGAATGTTTTTTTTAATTGCAGGGCAATTGCCAGCTATGCCATGTACGAAAGAACTTTAGTGTGACTTTTAAGGTAAAAGTTATGGAATATTGTGGGTTTTTATTCCAATAATCACATTGAATCTATGGTATCTTACGATGGTTTTTATTATGTTGGCCAGTTCTCCATATATTCATCCAAATGATTTAATTTTCGTCGCAAAGGAGATTTATTCAAATAGTAGTTCGAATGACTCGGTGGCGTAATCTTATGATGGTTCGACTGCAGTGCTGAGATCTTAGGTGCAGAATTGGATCAAATTGGGCAAAGTGATATTGAGGTTTTCTATTCAGTATTAGCCTGGAATTTGAAATTGGTTCCCAATATAGCGATTGGAACGCCCCCTATCACATCATGGCACGGAAAACACACAGTTAACCAGTTACACCTCTGCCTACCCCTTCGGATATAAAAGGCGTAGTGGATGTGTGGTTTTAAAAAAAATATAAAACTTGCCCTGATTAGAGTTGTACATTCTAGAATAAGTGCCAGTTTTATTGCAGGAAACATGTTCACGCTTTCAAGTACTCATTGGTAGGTTGCAGACCTTTCACGTCGGTCACCATTCACTCATTCGTTCTTTCATACAACTAAAATATCTTTACAAGTTGTGATCGTAGGCGTAAAGTATTTCCGCTCATCGCGAAAACCCTCGAAATTTCTCAAGGATACTTGTAAATTGCGTGTTTTGCTTTTCTACGTGAGGAAATCTATTTAAAGACAGAAGTGTCTGATAAAGTCTTTAGGCTTCCATGAGATATTCTATTAAATGGTAAAATTTAAAAATTAGATTAGTAGGCGATTTCTACAATAAATATAAAATACAGGGTGTTGCTTGCAGTTTCGCTCCCGCGAAAAGTATTTCTTGCTACAAAAGACCTTAAAGCGCCATCTACATAAAAAAAAATTATAAATGAAATTATATTTCTCATGGAGGCCAATTCGACATAATTCTAATGTTAATACTTTTCTTGTAGTATTTTTTTAATGCTTTGATTGATGAGACGAACTTGCCTGTCGCTTGATGGTAAGCAATACGATCTCCCATAAACAGTAGTAACACCATTCAAGGCCTTGAGTTACTAAGTATTGTTTGGTATTCTACTGCGCTCGCCATCCTGAGACATGAGATGTTGAGTCTCTTTATGTCCAGTAGTTACACTGGCTACAATTTCCTTCAAACCAGAACACAACAATAACTACACACCGTTGCTTGACGGCAGAAATAGACATTGCGGTGGTACCTACGCAAACGGACTCTCACATATGACAGACCTTCCACTAGTAAAATGATTATGTTCTGCAAGTTCTCAGTTATCTACAAGTTCTCAATTATTCAACAATGAACACGAAATTGTCAAGGATAAAAATTCAAATCCCCCGGGCGGTATTTGTCAGTCCCCGTAAGACAGGTCGGATTTACCTAAGCGTGTAGGTCGGCACAACATTTGCTGTACACCCAACTTAATATAATCCACGATTGGGGTCCCTTTGGATCCCTCGCCACAGCCGAAGCGGTACAGATAAGTCTTTTGATTGTTGTTCAAGGACTTCTATGATTATAACATTTCGCTGGCTCGTTATTACAAGGTTCTATGTTGT